>NC_060193.1:17122037-17133516 GCF_021184085.1 Oncorhynchus gorbuscha
TCAATTATAAATGTTCATCCAACTCTTCTCATTTCATTAATCAATTCTAACCTTAACTCCAACTGTTTTTAAACCTACATCAGAATCATAACTCTTCCTTCCGGATTTTCATCACGACCTTCATTAAAAAAAAAAAGTTTAATCATGGAAACAAATTACAATCTAATTCCCCTTCATCTCAACACTAGCCTCATCAAACATAAATTCCCCACAAATGACAGATCCGGATTCGTCCACTTCCTCTGTAGACATGCCTTCAGTCCTCCACAGGTCAGAACCTGGAATCGGCCCATAACGCACCATCTGTAGGGTCATTGATCTTTCCAGAGTCCTGGAAACAAGACCTCGCACACAGGGAATTAGACAACAGCCGCATAAAATTAAAACAGTCATACAGGTAGATACAGCCCAAAACACAGTGATTACAACACTTTTCCATTTTCCAAATGTACTAACAAACCAATTAGTCAGGGAAGTATTCACCCCAGAGTTTTCTGCCAACCCGTGAGCCAGGGTGGTCAAACCAGCTGAGGCTTCGGGCACTGATTCGTCCGGAGCTGTGTCATTCGGAATGAAAGTACAACACATGTTCCCGATGATCACACATACTCCTCCCTTTTCAGCCAATAACATATCCAATACAATTCTATTCTGCCAAGCCATCAGGCTGGTTGCTTCAGTCTGTTCTGCCAACCCTTTAATCGCATCTCTGGAATAATTGATAAAGCGCTGTTGATTATAATAAATATAATTAATCCAGTCTACATTCTATTTGAGAGTAGACCACACTTGACTCTAATCCTGCTAGTATCTGATTTCTTGCCTCGAACTCATCCGGCACACCTCGTGGAACCCCAATGTTATCAATATATACTCTTTCGCCAAAAGACCTAGATGGAGCATCTCTTCTCTCTCGTTTTGGCTAACTTCATGTCTTGGTGTTGTATGAGTGTAAAAGGCATTCCTAAATGTACTAAAGCACATAGTCCAGTCCAATCAGTCGGCAATACCGCACAAACTCATTCCCCCACACAACCACCAGATGTCGACACTGGCCCATTTTATTTTATTTGGCATTCCTGCTTTCATGAACAGCTTTACCATACATGCCATTCCCTTAGGGGAATTAATTCCGTTCAGTGGAAAAGGGATAGTTGTTAACTGAGGTTTAGCATTATTGAATCCATTCCAACCATTAGTTGGACTCCCCAAACCCAGTCTCCACTTCTATAACTTCTTTGAGGTCTTTGGTCTGAACTATTCGTACCTTTATACAATACCTCCTCTGTTCAGGAACACAGTCCAAAACGCCAACCCTTACTATACTCCACCTGGTCCCAAATTGAGTGTATGGGTTTACGTAGCCATCCCTTTTAGTGTGAGCTATGACCTGTCCACGATCAATATGGTGATTTACACAAATACTTCCCATAGAGTCCCATGGTTCTAGACTGCCAAGGAGTGAATGACCCCAATTGATCTACACAAAATTCTACTGAGAGATCCTTGCCCAATTCCACCCTCACTTCCTTACTATTTTGTTTCAGTGACCTTCTGAGAATCTTAGGTAACATCCCATTTCCCTCATCTAGCACATGAGTCAAATTATCCTCTTTGGCACTTTCCGGGGGATCATGGTGAATCAGGAATATGGCCCCCACAATAAAACAGCTCAGGACGGTCAGTGCGCACGTGAAGCCCCACCCTCTCCCCGAGAACATATCAACAGCCAGAGGCCAAGCCATCACTTCACTTCTATGAACGCTCACAGCTGGGGAAAGGTCGGGTATAGGGAATCTTCAGAAGGAGTTTGACCCCCGTTCCATATGGGTCACGGTTCCTCTCCTACTCCTGTGATCGTCCGACAGTGCTAGTGTGTCTTACCCTCTTACAATGTGTGATATGCACCCAGGTAGCTCTTTCGGCTAATCTCACAGCGAAGGCAGTCACCAGTAGTACTTGGAATGGTCCCTCCCAACGAGGCTGCTTCCAGTTTTTTTTCTTTAGTGATTGGACCCAGATCCAGTCTCCTGGTTGAATCTCATGTGCCACCTCCTTCTGTAGTTCTCCTGCTGGGCATAAAACTTTTGACATACGGGTTTGATTAATGAACAACCTCCTCGTGTGTTCCACCATACTGCTTTCTATTTCTACATTTGCTTCCTCCAATCGCCCTAATTGGGGCATTCTATAGGGTCTACCAAAAACCTTCTCAAATGGAGATAGCCCCTCCTTATCAGGGGTTATTCTAATAGTCATTAACACTATGGGCAGGCATTTTACCCAGCTCATTCCAGTACTTAGGTGTGTTTTCCTTAATCAACCTTTTACCAATCGATTCATGTTCTCGATAAGGCCAGCGCTTTGGGGGTGATAAGAACAATGTTTCTTCATATTTATATCCAATTTCTGACCTATATGATCAATTACTTGATTAGAAAAATGGGAACCATTGTCGCTATAAATAGTTTCTGGTAATCCGAATCGCGGAATTATCACCTGACATAATGCTCTAGCCACTGTTTCTGCGTCTGCTGAGGATGTAGGAAACGCTTCTACCCATTTGGTATATTTATCAAGTATTGTTAAACACCACTTCTTGTTTTCACTCTTAGTTAATTCAATAAAGTCCATTTCCAACTGTTGGAATGGGTACTTAGCTGCTGGGTCAACCCCTTGTGGTACCCTTACTGCACCTTGGTTGTTACTTTGTGCACATATAGTACACCGTGAGCAAAAGTTTTTAAAATAGTTATTCCATATGCTACAAAGTGCTGTTTAACCATTCCTACCATCCCCCCTGTTGATACATGGCTTTGCCCATGTATCAATACAGCAGCATATTTAAACAGTGACTTAGGTAAAACAGGTAGATTCCCTTTATACCAAATACCTCCTCTATATACAGCTCCCATTCTGACCCATTTAGTAACTTATTTACCCACTATGTTATCTTTGCTCTTCCTGGCCCCCCTCTAACTTCTCTGCTCTCCAACCTTCAAGGTCTCTGCAGTGCGGGGGAGGGCTCCTCTGTATGTTTCTCATGTTTTCCAAATTTGAACTACATGGGAACTACAAACCCATGGACCCTCTTTTAGAAAAAAACATGTCTATGAGCGGCTTTTCTCCAAATTCCTTAATCAATCTATCTTAATCCTAACAATAATCCTAACTCCTCATAGATGTCCTATATTCCTGTTAAATATAATACTATTTAAAAACTTATAATCTAATAGATGCTAACCATATTAAAAATCGTTCCTACACTAACAAGCCCTCTCCTTGGGGACCCTCAGTATTCTATCTGACAATAACATGGGTTTAATATGTGTTGCAAAGTGTGGAATAAAACTTTGGTCCTGGAAAACAGAGTAAAGCAGAACAAAGCATTCTTATAACCCATCTGGTCCTCTCAGCTATTCTTATCCAGCACCAGGTGGGCACCATGCCACCCTTCACGCCAGGGAGAACAAACATACATGGGTCATCCTCAGTCAGTCTTATCCTCCCCTGAAAGCATGCTTCACCTCAGCCTCTCCAACTGGAGCATCAAGCAAAGGCATCATGCCTGAAGCCTTCACCACATCTGTAACAGACTTCTTAAAACACGGTATGATGCAAGCAGCACATCACATCAATAACAAATAATACAGGAATTAGGATCAGAAATCCAGTAACCACCATACCAGTATACTTACCAAACCAGGCTCCCAACCTCTGGTTTTGGCAGTACCTTAACAGAAAACACACCCACCGTGTCTGTCCCGGTCCTTTGTAGTCCGGGGGTGTAAGTGCCTGCATCAGAGAGCTTAATAGTTTTGATGGTTAGTAGGATTTCATCACCTTTACAAAGTTCAACAGTGCTCCCAGGTTTCCCCCATATCATGGAAAACCTATCCACCTTTGTGGTATTCCCTATACTATAAGGATATCCTCTTCTCCAATCCCAGAACTGTCCCAAGTTGGTTATCATGTAATCCCCCTATTTATTCTCAATGATAAATATTACTTTCTCTCTGTTACAATACCAAATCCCTAATAGCCTATTCAAAAAAAAACTTCACAGCAATGTTATAAAACAGAATCCTGAACCATTTTCTCATTTGCAGTTCAAACAGTAATTCTAAGCCCTCAACCAAAACTGCTTAATTTCTAATGAATTTACCTTAAAACTAGTAACTCAATATGACCCCATTCATTATACAAATGACTCTCCCCCGAGGCCGGGAGCATTTAACCAGGGAAGGTTGGGCAGGCTCGGTGCTCCAGTGCGCCTGCAAGGTCCGGTCTATCCAGTACCACCTCCACGCACTAGTCCTCTGGTGGCAGCCCCCCGCACCAGTCTGTCTCTCTGCCCTACAGGTGCTCCCGCCTGTCCAGCGCTGCCAGAGCCTTCCTCCTCTCCAGCGCCGCTAGAGTATCCAGTCTGTCCAGAGCCGCTAGAGTCTCCCGTCTGTCCAGAGCCGCTAGAGTCTCCCGTCTGTCCAGAGCTGCTAGAGTCTCCCGTCTGTCCAGAGCCGCTAGAGTCTCCCGTCTGTCCAGAGCCGCCAGAGTCTCCCGTCTGTCAAGAGCCGCCATAGTCTCCCGTCTGTCAAGAGCCGCCAGATTCGCCAGTCTGTCCAGAGCCGCCAGAGTCTCCCGTCTGTCCAGAGCCGCCACAGTCTCCCGTCTGTCAAGAGCCGCCATAGTCGCCAGTCTGTCAAGAGCCGCCATAGTCGCCAGTCTGTCCAGAGCCGCCATAGTCGCCAGTCTGTCCAGAGCCGCCAGAGTCGCCAGTCTGTCCAGAGTCGCCAGTCTGTCCAGAGTCGCCAGTCTGTCCAGAGTCGCCAGTCTGTCCAGAGTCGCCAGTCTGTCCAGAGTCGCCAGTCTGTCCAGAGTCGCCAGTCTGTCCAGAGCCGCCATTCAGCCAGGATCGGCCAGAGCCGTCAACCAGCCTGAGCTGCCAGAGCCGTCAACCATCCTGATCTGCCAGAGCCGTCAACCAGCCTGAGCTGCCAGAGCCGTCAACCAGCCTGAGCTGCCAGAGCCGTCAACCAGCCTGAGCTGCCAGAGCCGTCAAACAGCCTGAGCTGTCTCTCGGTCCTGAGCTACCCCTCGGTCCTGAGCTACCCCTCGGTCCTGAGCTACTCCTCGGTCCTGAGCTACCCCTCGGTCCTGAGCTACTCCTCGGTCAGGATCTGCCTCTCAGTCATGAGCTTCCTCAGTCATGAGGCACCCTCAGTCCAGTGTGGCCCTTGGTTAGGGTTCCTAGGCCAAGGTCGGCGGCGAGGGTCGCCACTCAAAGGACGCTAAAGAGGTGGACAAAGACAATGTTCGAGAGGTGTCCACGTCCAGCGCCAGAGCCGCTACCGCGGACAGATGCCCACCTAGACCCTCCCCTATACTGGTACTGTCACGTTCTGACCATAGTTCTTTTGTGTTTTCCTTGTTTTAGTGTTGGTCAGGATGTGAGCTGGGTGGGTATTCTATGCTGTATGTCTAATTTGTCTATTTCTATGTTTGGCCTGATATGGTTCTCAATCAGAGGCAGGTCTTAGTCATTGTCTCTGATTGGGAACCATATTTAGGTAGCCTGTTTTGTGTTGGGTTTTGTGGGTGGTTGTTTCCTGTCTTTGTGTTCTCTGCACCAGATAGGACTGTTTCGGTTTTGCCACATTTGTTATTTTGTATTTATGTAGTGTTCATGTTATCATCTTTCATTAAACATGTTGAACACGAACTACGCTGCATTTTGGTCCTCCTCTCCTTCCCAGGATGAAAGCCATTACATATAGTGCTGTCAGTATTCTGTAAACCACATTCAGATTGACTTCTACTGATATGAACCCATACAGAAGTGTTCCATGTATGTACTATTATGATGAGATAGAGAGAGGAAGGAATAAGAGGGCAGACCCAGTAGACTGAGGGCTTATGCTGTTGCTATGTGACCAACGACCATATTAGTGTCTATATTGTGATCCACTAGAATGTGGAGTAGTTACAGGCCTGTCCCTGAAGGGGGCGATAAGAAACCCCAGATGTTTACCAGGCAGTTCCCACTAAAGGTGAAGTCTGACTGCTTTTCCCCTTTAACCTTTCTCTCTCTATTTATGTTTGCTCCTTGACATGTTGTACAAGTGTCACACACTCTACACTCTACAAAAATACACATTCAGATATTTAGAGGTAAATTGTTGGAATAAATTGGGAAACGCTCAAATGTTTTGATTCATGTACCCAGTTTCCCAGCTTTGAAACTCCTCCCATCTCTGTTTTTTGGTAATGCATGTGTATGCTTCTGACATACACACACACACACATACAAACTAAACAACACACACACATGCACATGCAAAATACATGAACAATTACCCTGATACACATCACATAAACAACACAATAACAAAGACATATGTATGTGGTCAGTCTTTAACTAAAAGTATCCCTCAGATCCATCTGAATAATGGAAGAGTTAGCTAGCTGACTGTGGTTTTGACTCATACTACTACAAATCAGTAATGTAAGTGAAGAGAGGGGGAGGAAGAAGGTGGGGGTGAAGATGTCTATTTGTGTTATGCAGGTGAAGGAGGACCCAAACGCGACTTAACAGAAACAGAGTTTATTAATGCTCAAAACCGAATAACTGAAATCCTCTAGATAGTAGAGGGGAAAACAACTGGAGAAGCGGCCACAGACTGCAGGTCGCTTCGGGTAGGCGCAGGCCGTAGTCAACTGAGACACCTGCTCACACGCAGCGTCTGAAGAAGGCACAAAACACGACAGGACAGGGTGATACACAATCACGGCAAAAAACACGACAGGACAGGGCGAAACGCAATTACAGCATGGAATACAAAACAAGGAACCGATGGAACAGGAACGGATCACAAAGGAATAAATAGGGAGTCTAATCAGGGGAAAGGATCGGGAACAGGTGTGGGAAGACTAAATGATGATTAGGGGAATAGGAACAGCTGGGAGCAGGAACGGAACGACAGAGAGAAGAGAGAGCGAGAGAGTGAAAGGGGGAGGGGGAGAGAGGGATAGAACCAAACAAGACCAGCAGAGGGAAACGAATAGCATGGGGAGCACAGGGACAAGACATGACAATAAATGACAAACATGACAGTACCCCCCACTCACCGAGCGCCTCCTGGCGCACTCGAGGAGGAATCCTGGCGGCAACGGAGGAAATCATCGATGAGCGAACGGTCCAGCACGTCCCGAGACGGAACCCAACTCCTCTCCTCAGGACCGTAACCCTCCCAATCCACTAGGTATTGGTGACCCCGTCCCCGAGAACGCATGTCCATAATTTTATGTACCTTGTAAATAGGTGCGCTCTCGACAAGGACGGGAGGGGGGAGGGAAGACGAACGGGGGTGCGAAGAAAGGGCTTAACACAGGAGACATGGAAGACAGGATGGACGCGACGAAGATGTCGCGGAAGAAGCAGTCGCACAGCGACAGGATTGACGACCTGGGAGACACGGAACGGACCAATGAACCGCGGAGTCAACTTACGAGAAGCTGTCGTAAGAGGAAGGTTGCGAGTGGAAAGCCACACTCTCTGGCCGCAACAATACCTTGGACTCTTAATCCTGCGTTTATTGGCGGCTCTCACCGTCTGTGCCCTGTAACGGCAAAGTGCAGACCTCACCCTCCTCCAGGTGCGCTCACAACGTTGGACAAACGCTTGAGCGGAGGGAACGCTGGACTCGGCAAGCTGGGATGAGAACAGAGGAGGCTGGTAACCCAGACTACTCTGAAACGGAGATAACCCGGTAGCAGACGAAGGAAGCGTGTGAGCGTATTCTGCCCAGGGAGCTGTTCTGCCCAAGACGCAGGGTTCCTGAAAGAAAGGCTGCGTAGTATGCGACCAATCGTCTGATTGGCCCTCTCTGCTTGACCGTTAGACTGGGGATGAAACCCGGAAGAGAGACTGACGGACGCACCAATCAAACGACAGAACTCCCTCCAAAACTGTGACGTGAATTGCGGACCTCTGTCTGAAACGGCGTCTAACGGGAGGCCATGAATTCTGAATACATTCTCAATAATGATTTGTGCCGTCTCCTTAGCGGAAGGAAGTTTAGCGAGGGGAATGAAATGTGCCGCCTTAGAGAACCTATCGACAACCGTCAGAATCACAGTCTTCCCCGCAGACAAAGGCAGACCGGTAATGAAGTCTAAGGCAATGTGAGACCATGGTCGAGAAGGAATGGGGAGCGGTCTGAGACGACCGGCAGGAGGAGAGTTACCCGACTTAGTCTGCGCGCAGTCCGAACAGGCAGCCACGAAACGGCGCGTGTCACGCTCCTGAGTCGGCCACCAAAAGCGCTGGCGAATAGACGCAAGAGTGCCTCGAACACCGGGATGACCCGCTAACTTGGCAGAGTGAGCCCACTGAAGAACAGCCAGACGAGTGGAAACAGGAACGAAAAGGAGGTTACTAGGACAAGCGCGCGGCGACGCAGTGTGCGTGAGTGCTTGCTTAACCTGTCTTTCAATTCCCCAGACTGTTAACCCGACAACACGCCCATAAGGAAGAATCCCCTCGGGATCAGTAGAAGCCACAGAAGAACTAAACAGACGGGATAAGGCATCAGGCTTGGTGTTCTTGCTACCCGGACGGTAAGAAATCACAAACTCGAAACGAGCGAAAAACAACGCCCAACGAGCTTGACGGGCATTAAGTCGTTTGGCAGAACGGATGTACTCAAGGTTCTTATGGTCTGTCCAAACGACAAAAGGAACGGTCGCCCCCTCCAACCACTGTCGCCATTCGCCTAGGGCTAAGCGGATGGCGAGCAGTTCACGGTTACCCACATCATAGTTGCGCTCAGATGGCGACAGACGATGAGAAAAATAAGCGCAAGGATGAACCTTATCGTCAGACTGGAAGCGCTGGGATAGAATGGCTCCCACGCCTACCTCTGAAGCGCCAACCTCGACAATGAATTGTCTAGTGACGTCAGGAGTAACGAGGATAGGAGCGGACGTAAAACGTTCTTTTAGAAGATCAAAAGCTCCCTGGGCGGAACCGGACCACTTAAAACACGTCTTGACAGAAGTAAGAGCTGTGAGAGGGGCAGCAACTTGACCGAAATTACGAATGAAACGCCGATAGAAATTAGCGAAACCTAAAAGCGCTGCAACTCGACACGTGACCTTGGAACGGGCCAATCACTGACAGCTTGGACCTTAGCGGAATCCATCTGAATGCCTTCAGCGGAAATAACGGAACCGAGAAAAGTAACGGAGGAGACATGAAAAGAGCACTTCTCAGCCTTTACATAGAGACAATTCTCTAAAAGGCGCTGTAGAACACGTCGAACGTGCTGAACATGAATCTCGAGTGACGGAGAAAAAATCAGGATATCGTCAAGATAGACAAAAACGAAAATGTTCAGCATGTCTCTCAGAACATCATTAACTAATGCCTGAAAAACAGCTGGCGCATTGGCGAGACCGAACGGCAGAACCCGGTACTCAAAATGCCCTAACGGAGTATTAAACGCCGTTTTCCACTCGTCCCCCTCTCTGATGCGCACGAGATGGTAAGCGTTACGAAGGTCCAACTTAGTAAAGCACCTGGCTCCCTGCAGAATCTCGAAGGCTGATGACATAAGGGGAAGCGGATAACGATTCTTAACCGTTATGTCATTCAGCCCTCGATAATCCACGCAGGGCGCAGAGTACCGTCCTTCTTCTTAACAAAAAAGAACCCCGCCCCGGCCGGAGAGGAAGAAGGCACTATGGTACCGGCGTCAAGAGACACAGACAAATAATCCTCGAGAGCCTTACGTTCGGGAGCCGACAGAGAGTATAGTCTACCTCGAGGAGGAGTGGTCCCCGGAAGGAGATCAATACTACAATCATACGACCGGTGAGGAGGAAGGGAGTTGGCTCGGGACCGACTGAAGACCGTGCGCAGATCATGATATTCCTCCGGCACTCCTGTCAAATCGCCAGGTTCCTCCTGAGAAGTAGGGACAGAAGAAACGGGAGGGATGGCAGACATTAAACACTTCACATGACAAGAAACGTTCCAGGATAGGATAGAATTACTAGACCAATTAATAGAAGGATTATGACAAACTAGCCAGGGATGACCCAAAACAACAGGTGTAAACGGTGAACGGAAAATCAAAAAAGAAATAGTCTCACTGTGGTTACCAGATACTGTGAGGGTTAAAGGTAGTGTCTCAAATCTGATACTGGGAAGATGACTACCATCTAAGGCGAACATGGGCGTAGGCTTATCTAACTCTCTGAAAGGAATGTCATGTTTCCGAACCCATGCTTCGTCCATGAAACAACCCTCAGCCCCAGAGTCTATCAAGGCACTACATGTAGCGCCCGAACCGGTCCAGCGTAGGTGGACCGACAAAGTAGTACAGGACTTTGATGGAGAGACTTGAGTAGTTGCGCTCACCTGTAGCCCTCCGCTTACAGATGAGCTCTGGCTTTTACTGGACATGAATTAACGAAATGTCCAGCAACTCCACAATAGAGGCACAGGCGGTTGGTGATCCTCCGTTCCCTCTCCTTATTCGAGATGCGAATCCCTCCCAGCTGCATGGGCTCAGTCTCAAAGCCAGAGGGGGAGATGGCTGCGATGCGGAGCAGGGAAACACCGTTGATGCGAGCTCTCTTCCACGAGCCCGGTGACGAAGATCTACCCGTCGTTCTATGCGGATGGCGAGAGCAATCAAAGAGTCCACATCTGAAGGAACCTCCCGGGAGAGAATCTCATCCTTAACCACAGCGTGGAGTCCCTCCAGAAACCGAGCGAGCAGCGCCGGCTCGTTCCACTCACTAGAGGCAGCAAGAGTGCGAAACTCAATGGAATAATCCGTTATGGACCGTTCACCTTGGCATAAGGAAGCCAGGGCCCTAGAAGCCTCCCCACCAAAAACTGAACGGTCAAAAACCCGAATCATCTCCTCTTTAAAGTTCTGGAAATCGTTAGAGCAAACAGCCCTTGCCTCCCAGATAGCTGTGCCCCATTCTCGAGCCCGGCCAGTGAGGAGTGAGATGACGTAAGCAACCCGAGCTCTCTCTCTAGAGTATGTGTTGGGTTGGAGAGAGAACACAATCTCACACTGCGTGAGAAAGGAGCGGCACTCAGTGGGCTGCCCGGAGTAGCAAGGTGGGTTATTAACCCTAGGTTCTGGAGGCTCGGCAGGCCAGGAAGTAACAGGTGGCACGAGACGTAGACTCTGGAACTGTCCAGAGAGGTCGGAAACCTGAGCAGCCAGGTTTTCCACGGCCTGGCGAGCAGCGGACAATTCCTGCTCGTGTCTGCCGAGCATGGCTCCTTGGATCTCGACGGCAGTGTAACGAGCGTCAGAAGTCGCTGGGTCCATTCTTTGATCGGTTCCTTCTGTTATGCAGGTGAAGGAGGACCCAAACGCGACTTAACAGAAACAGAGTTTATTAATGCTCAAAACCGAATAACTGAAATCCTCTAGATAGTAGAGGAAAACAACTG